>NC_056747.1:1291430169-1291432669 GCF_019279795.1 Protopterus annectens
ATTATTCTGGAAAGCTAAAGGGAGGTTCCATGATTTAAGTTAAAAGAAAAAAAAAAAACTGAGAGACCATTGTCTAGGGCTTGTGCAGATGATATTATGGTATTAATGAAAGTAGATCAGGTTGAAAAATGTAATTAGAGTGATGATAGAAATATTAAAGAATTCAGTTTTAAATTCAAATAGAAATAAGTAAAGTTTTTTTGGGGAGACTGCTAAAATCAAAAGGATGCATTTTCACAGAAAATAAATTAAAGTTTGAGTATAAGACTTGGAAAAAAAGAAACAATTTATGAACAATTTGACCATTTGCTAAAAAAGTCAAATATTACAGCATTATGGGAAACATTTAAATGATCTTTTAAGAAAATATTTATTCAATAAACATAATAGCATTAGGAAAATAAGGGTATTTGTGCTTCCTTGGATAAGAATTCCTATACACTACTTTTCCAGTTGCATGGATATCAAGATTAAATGCAGTTGAAATGGATGTGTTATAAAATAAGGAAGAGAAAGGAGGTTTAAACGGATACGTCTGGAAGGATATTTAATATCACTGCATTTATTATGGGTTACCTAGTATGCTCATTCTAAATAATATAAGTATAATTAATTGTGGGAAAATATATGGGCATTAAAAGGAATAGAAGCAATCAGGAGTGGTGAAACGTGTGTATTAAAAAGGATAAAGTTGTGAAAATGGAACTAAACATGCTTGGCACAGAAAAGGGAAATGGCAGAAAAAGTGTAAACATTCTATTATCTTGTTTGTTAGGGAGTCTAAATAACAATATTAAAGCTGCAATAAAAAACAGATGAAAAACGTTTAACACGAAGAACAACAACATCAGCATTATTTGTGAAGTCTAATATAGACTAAAGGGGCTCATGTTATATCAAATTATGGAGGAAAGAATTCTTTAATAAATATGGAGTGGAAGAAGCCTCTTCCTACATTTCTATAGAATGGGGAATGGTAAGGAACTTGTGGAACTACATTATGTAAAATAAGTTAGTAAGAGAGCTTAAGCGTGTGGGTATGCATATGATTTTATAAGATTATTGCAGTGGGTTAATAACAACATCTGGGGATAAAACTGATAGAACTGATAAAAATGTTTGCAATTGTATGGAAGTAAAGAGATCTATTTAATAAAAATGTGAAGAGGATGAAATTATTAACTGAACTAATTTAGTTATTAAAAATAATGGTGGATAATGTGGCAAATAAAAGAAAGAGGGTTATATGTAGACATATGAATATGTAAAATGTATAAAACAGAAGTAAGTAAGGAGATGGCTACTTTTTCAATACGTGCAGTGGGATCCATTTGAGGTACCACAGACTTGGGCAGATGGACCTTGGTTTAAAATTGCATTTGAAGGATGGCAAATTCATCACTCACTAATTTACCTCCTACCTCAGTTTTTAAACAATACTCCTTGTTTAATGTCCATAATAACATCACTAGATGATAGCTACATAGAAGAAACTAGACAGATATTTCAGAAATACATGAACATCAGTTGAATGGTTCAGCTATCACTAAAGATAGCATGTGCTGATGTAGCACTGCACAACAGTACAAATTGTGTTTAGTACAGATCAAACACAGTGGGCAGGATGAGGGGCCCTCTAAGCTGGCAGCATTTTCATAAGGTTTGTATGACTGATGCCTGGTGTGTTGTATTTCAAGTAAAAAAAGTATCACCTTTCAGTGGCATATAGTTTCAGAAAAATAGAGGAAGGCATGTGTTATTCAGTACTGCATCTGGAATGTGTCATGGAATCACAATGGATGTGATTTTCCTAAACTGGCTGTGTGTGTGTGTGTGTGTGTGTGTGTGTGTGTGTGTGTGTGTGTGTGTGTGTGTGTGTGTGTGTGCATGCATGCGTGTGTGTGTGCGTGTGTGTGTGTGTGTGTGTGTGTGTGTGTGTGTGTGTGTGTGTGTGTGAGAGAGACAGAGATAGAGTGTGTATGTGCATGTGTATGTGTGCGCATGTGTGTTTGTGTATGTGAGAGCAGCAGTGTGTGTGTTTGTGTTTGTGTGTGTGTGTGTGTGTCTGTGTATTTGTGTGTTTGTGCCTGTACATGCATATGCCTGTGTGTACATGTACCTTTGTCTATGTGAGTGTTTGTGTGAGGGTTCCTATTACTTAATCGAACTTCCAGAGGGTCGAACACCAGATGTTCGAACTTAGAAGTTCGAAAGTTGAAAATGTCGAAGCCACAGAAGTCCGAATTCTTTCCCAAGGAAGAAATTCGGTTGGACGTTTCTGCGGCTTCGACATTTTCTCCACTGTGGTGCAAAAGTTACAGAACTGGTTAAGGTAACTGTGCGATTGTGACGGACATTGGGGTTAGGGTGCGGGTAAGGTAAGTGTGCGATAGTGACAGACCTTAGGGTTAGGGTGCGGGTCAGGTAAGTGTGCGATAGTGATGGACCTTAGGGTTAGGGTTTGGGTAAGGTAAATGTACGATAATGATAACTTTAGGGT
>NC_056747.1:1291437669-1291450169 GCF_019279795.1 Protopterus annectens
AGGAAGCCAATCTGGAGGTCCCCTGCTATAAACAAACTCTACAACAGAAGAAAGAAACTGTTGCAAAAAAGAGTAAAATCCCGTGATTTTAGGAACTCTGTGGTCATCCTCAGTAAGAAGCTGAGATCCCTCATAAAATCCTCCAAAGCTAGTTATGAAAACAAAATCATCACTGATTCTAAAGACAACCACAAAGCATTCTATAGCTATGTCAAGAATCTCAATGGCAACACACAGATCTGCTCTGAGTTACAGCACAATGCCACTAAATATACAGAACCAACTGATATTGCCAACATCCTGGCAGATAGGTTCAGTGCTAACTTTATCCCTCTCTTATCCCCTAAAGGGCCCATCTATATACCAGAAGAATGTAAAGTACCTGTAATCATGGCTGCACAGGTAAAAAACACACTCTCCAAAGCCAAGAACACAGCATCCATGGGACCTGACAACATCCCAGGCTGCGTTCTACATGAACTACAGAACGAACTGGCACCCCACCTAAGTACCATATTCAGTCATAGCCTCACCTCAGGCTTTGTGCCCACTGAATGGTGCACTGCAATGGTTATCCCTCTCCACAAAGGGGGAGCCACCACAGACCCCAGGAACTACCGCCCCATTAGCCTGATGAGCCTGGTCTGCAAGGCTATGGAACGTATCATCATGGAACTTATAAACAATGACATTGGTAATCTCCAAACTCTGGACCCTACCCAGTTCAGGTTTGTAAAAGGCAGATCATGTCTCCTAAACCTGATAGACTTCTGTGAAGCAGTCACCAAAGCTGTAGATGAGGGTAAGGTGGTACACACAGCCTATGTAGATCTTGCCAAGGCTTTCGACACCATCCCCCACTCTGGAATTATAGACAAACTCACTAAACTAGGTATAAATCTCTATGTCGCAAGATGGGTTGCCAACTGGCTCACTGACCGAACCCACACTGTGAAAGTAGCAGACTCTAAATCCATCTTCAGACCAATGACAAGTGGAGTACCACAGGGTTCAGTCCTAGGTCCTCTCCTGTTTGGTATCTACTTCTCTGAAGTACAGGCTAACACAGAAGGTCTTTGGCTAACAAAGTTCACAGATGACTGCAAACTAGGAGCCATAATCAAATCTCCTAACGATGTGGACATCCTACAAAAGGGCCTCACTGAGACAGATGCCTGGTGTCAAAGCCATGGCCTCAAGCTCAATGCCAAAAAGTGCATTGTCATTCCTTTTGGTAAAACTCTGAACCGATGAACTACCACATAGGCGGTAGTCTACTTAACACTGAAAGTGTGATAAGAGACCTTGGGACACAGGTGGACAGTAGTCTCTCCTTTGATAATCACATCGCCACAGTAGTCAGGAAATCCTTCTACGTGGCACACCTCATCACAAAAGGTTTCTCATCCAGGAAAAAAGAGGTCATTGTTCCCCTCTACTCATCACACATTAGACCCATTATAGAGTACAACGCCCCTTTTGGTATGTACCTCACAAGACATCTACAACAACTGGAAAGGCCACAGAAATACCTTACAAAGAGGATTAACGGCCTCAAACAGATGCCCTATGCAGACCGTCTCAAAAAACTGCAGCTTTACTCCATTGCATATCGCCTACTCAGAGGCAATCTCTGCCTAACACACAAAGCTATGTCAAACCCAGAGCTGTTGGACATGCTCCAAGTAAAGAAATCCCAATCCCTCCGAGCTACATGCTCTAGGGACCTAAACCTTGTCACCACAATAAACAGAACATGCTGGAGAGACAGATTCTTGACTCAGAGACTTCCCATACTTTGGAACAAACTACCTATCTATATCAAACAAAGCTCCTCATTAGCACTGTTCAAGAAAAATCTTGATGATTGGATGGGAGATAGGAAATTCACCCCGGGGATCACTTCTGTGGCTCTGCTTGATAGGGGCACAGGAAAATAATTTTCTTGGGTGGCAAAAGCCAGGGTACCATTTGGCTAGGCTTATATAGGCCCTAGGACCAATAGACTAGTACCTACCTATGAACCTATGAATCTATAAAACAGTATTTTGCTTGTGCCTTATATAAGATATACTGCCTTCCCATGTCATTGTGAGAGCATAACCACCCCCAAATACCCCAGATCTGACTGCAAATTGGGCACAAAGTAAGTGTTGTTTCCATGTAACTCATCCATGCTACCTTGACTGATCTAGTCTGCAGACAAAATCTTCCAGAACTGTATTCTTCTGACTGCTGATAAAAATAGCATCTAAGAGTTGTCATGGTGTCTGGACTTTGTACATCCAGCACTATCAGTACCTGTAATGTATGATGAAATATACTTGTCTGGTTTACCACACATACGTTTCTTTGCTGCATACTTGGAAGATAATTGTTTTTAAACAGCTATTAAAAACAAGAAACTGTGAGCTGTATTTGATATATTTATGATTATAACCAAATACATATTTGGTGATACACTATTTAGACCACTTATGAAGTGCTTTCAGTATACCTTTGTAGTTCATAGAACTTTGTTTCTTAAAATATTAATCACGTTTCATAAAACTGAAGTTCATACTCATTGTAACTTTTAAACCATTAATTGCATGAAATCATAATACAGAGTATTAAGACCAGTCTTCTGTCTGCTGTTCTGTCATAACTGAATTATGTGTGAAAAGATGTGGCTGTCAAAAAATTCATGCCAAGACCAACCCCAGTCCATGTAGCTTTGTTATTCATATTTTTCCTTATATCCTTATATTGTGAATCTTTTTATAATCACCTTTCTAAATGAAGTCATTAACATGGATTTTGTGATTCCTGGATTGCATATCCACCTTTTTTTAATTGTTAAAATACTGAAGCTCTGAGTTATACCTTCCTTACAGGTGACATATTTTGCTTTTATGCTCATTTCCACATTTCCACTCTTAATTCGGAGTCTCATATGTAATATCTGCAAGCAGGTCTTCACAGAGTAAGTGTATAAAGAGATGAATGTCTCTCACCACGTCACATTAATATGCAATATTCTCCTGTACAAAATACCTAACAAAGTTCAATGCAATTTTTGCCATTGTATTATAGTTTTACCAAGGGTGACTTCGTGAAAGTAAAACTTTGGAAACTCTCCCTCGGTCTGCTACAGCCAGTAAAGTCTTTTTGCTCAGCAATTTGTTCTGATATTTCCTTGCCCAGCATCGGCTTGCATGGCTCTCTTCTTTAGTAGAGATGCTGCGGGACATTGTACATCAAGCTCACCTCCTGCCGGTGTCAGCTGCAGTACAGTGCTAGCACTGTTTATATCTTTCATTCATCTGGAATGTTCTCTTGGAAAAGCAGATTCCTCAGCAATGGGGAGCAGAGCCTGAAAATAGCTGGTCTTTACCCAGGAAACTCTACAACTTCTCATCAATACAGTGAGACAACTAAATGGGAAAAGATTCGGGCAATCAAAATATATACTAGAACACCATCGCTTTCTCCGATAGCCTTTTGATTGCCCAAATTTCTTCCCATTTAGTTGTCTCACTGTATTAAAAATATATATATTAAAAAAAAAAACAGTTTTAACCTGTGTAATATGAGCATTTAAACCATATGTTGCACATTTTCATGACAGTTGCTAAATTCTGTCATATAAGAGTTCAGGGTGTGTTTTTACAAAGCTGCCAATACTTTGTTATATGGAACCTAATTTAGAATTCCATGTTTATTGTGCATTTGTTTATCCTTTGTTGGGAGTTGCATGATTATACATGAACAATTATTGTTATTTATATTTATTAGAGTACCGCCAATATATATTATTTATTATTATTTTATGCATGCAGTTTGCACTTGTATATGGTTTTTAGCTCAATGTTCTTTTTAGATACAATGTTTCTTTAATTAGAACTTTGTGCTCTGCGAGGAAGTGATGTCATTTGGGAGGGAGATTTTCAGTGTTTTTAGTATTTAAACTCTGCTTTAATGTTCAGTTCTTGTTTGATAAAGTCTCCTGAATTGTATAATTGGAGACAAACGTGCTTATTATTTTACGTTGGTGAATACCGATAATCGTTTTTATTCTAATAAAGGACTGTTTTTACCATTCTGCGTTGGAATATACTTGCCAGTGGACTCCATTCCATTGTTTGGATTTACTTGTTGGTTTCTTTTCTATCATGTATTAGTTGTTTTAAAAGAGTGCATTCTGGGCTGCTGAGGGTATTTATTATGTATACTTCATCTAGGACATCTTTGGGGTTTAAGAAGGTTACATTTAAGTGGCTCAGCATATGTGGGTCTATGTATCTGGTTTGTGCTGAGTGCAGCACGTGTATTACTGACAACCTGGTTGATATTTTGAGAGCTTTCATGTCAGATCATTGCCTCCAGTGACTTTGTGTAACTACACCTCTCACATATCTTGTCAGACTGTTTGAGAATTGGCTGGTTGTCAATGAACATGATATAATATTTATACTGTCTCAGATTTCCTTATCCATCCAACTGATAACAGAAATAGCAGGAACGTTCATATGTATGGCAACAGGTGTTTTTTTAGTAATTAGGTTATTGCTATGAGAAGGGGTATCTGGTACACAAATCTGGGGGGGCAGTGCTTGTCACTGCACAAAGTAGTTGCACTGTGCACAACTAAGTATTAGTAAATTTTCAGAGGTACTTGTACTGGGGAAATTTTCAACTTAAGGTGCCTGCATCTGTATAGAGCACTGCCAAGAACACCTGCATGGCAAGCTATGTCACGCACATACTCTTACTTTAAAAAGGCACAACAACTAATTATACAAGCCGGCTCTGGGACTAATACAAATCATGCTAAAGCTTGTTTTACCGTGGTTCCCAGCCCAGACAGACCAGGCTAGTTTATACTGCCACTAAAGAGTGATCCTGTGTCCTCTTAACATAAAACCAAATGGATAAGACCAGGGGTGAAAAAAACTATGTTTTAGGCAACTGACTAGATTGGGAACACACTACAGTGCAGGAAAACAGCAAACAAAGTAAAAAAAATGCTATGGCACTTTATGCAGGGATTTTGAAAAAAAATGTGTGAAAATATAATGGTAGCACAGCAAAGTAAACATTATCAATGCAAAAATAGACCAAAAAGCCTTATTTTGTGATTGGATTGTCCTTGATTGTAGCCAAAACTTTCAGAATGTGGTATGACGGTAACAATCACTAAGCATGTGTGAACTCTGTGATAATGAGCCAAGAACCAAACAAAAGCTCCAACTTTAAACAAGTACTTAAATCTGACTAATTACACAAGCTAGCCCTGTAACCGCAGCAAAATATAAATGTAGGAGGCCATAAATTACTGTTGCACTAATGTTACAGGGCTCTCACAATGACAGAAGTGCAAAAAGTGTAATTATTTTGCAAGTGGTTTATTGGTAATTTGTTAATTAGCCCAGTACTGGAAACACACTCACACACACACACACACACACACACACACACACTCACACACACACACACACACACACACACACACACACCCATCCACACCGCCACACACAAACACACCCACCCCCCACAGCCCCCCCAACACACCCATCCACACCCACACACATGCACACACCCCCACACACACACCCACACACCCCCACACACCCATCCCCCCCACACATTTATATATGCTTCACAGACATTCTAGCTCATGCTGGTCAGTGGTGATATCTCAAGTACATTTGAATTGACATTGTTTCACCTGGGCAGGCACTCAGGGATGATTTATAACATTCATAATGTTAACGGTGTTACACACAAAGGTGTCATGACATTGTTGCTACTCTGTCTTGTCCTTTTATACAGTTTGTATCACTATTGCAGTGAGGGAAATGTCTTGCCATTGATTATGTATACCACACTGGCATTGAACCTATGACAAAACAAGACTTGAATATCTGTATGAACTAGTAATACTGAGAGGAACTGACATTATAAATGTGTAAAGTGATTAACATAGATGCATACATGACGGAATATACCTACATAACATAACCTTATACATCCTTATGTGTATCAGGAAATATACAGTAAATATTGTAATAATGTGCATATGACATCATGTCTATCATGTCATATTTTTTCTCATCCTGTCAGTTATGTGATTCTGTTTTACTGTAGTACTTATGCAGACTGACATGGTAATACTCAATCAAGACCCGTTCAATGTAGAACAGCTCTGTAACTGTTGCACCATACATGGGTCCTTCACTGCAGTAGCAATTTGCGACACAAATGCTTTTACATGGAATACTTTCTCCTTGGATCAATTGGTTTTATATCATAAATGTTAACTGATGCTTGATGAGGCCGAGCTGAGGTGTGCGGTTGATGGCCAACTCTTAGTGCGTGTGTAATCATTTGTTTTTACTTTTTGTCTTAGGATGAGGTGTCATTTGTCTGCATTCGGCATTGAACACTGACAGTACTCTGTACCAACCATTGTGCTAAGAATGACCACAAGAATGACAGTTGTGGTTTACAAGACATTTATTGTCCCTGTGTATGTCATAAGCTTGTGATTTAACTGGCATCACTATTACTATATGGGAGGCCAGATATAGCGGTCCATAAAAAGAAGACAAAAGTAGCATTGATCATTGAAATTGCCACAGCAGTGACTACAGTGTCTTACATGCAGAGAGACACAAAGTCATAAAATACCAGGATTTACAGGCAGAAACAAGGGCAATGTAGAAGGAGGATACCTAGCCATTTATAATAGTACTAGGGGCATTGGGTCTCATAAACAAGAATTTACAGTCGTACTTGGATATCTTATTGATGTAACTCAATATGAACTGCAGAAGAAGTCATTACTGGGCCACATTGCAGGTGCTGTGAAGAGCACTTTGGCTAAAATCAAAAACTGAAGTAGTACTAATTTCACAGACTTTAATCAAACGTTGATTTAGGAATGGGGTCCATTCCTGTCATGGTATGAGAAACCTAAAAGACTTGGAGAAATTAAATTGAGGCCAAATACAGAGGACAGCCATACAGACTGCATGTGAGGGGATGTGAACTAAAATATATTCCAGACAGATTTAGACATGATCTTTATATTGGTTTGGACATGTGCTGAGGAGGGATGCTGAGTATATTGGGAAAAAGATGCTAAGGATGAAGCTAACAGGTAACAGGAAAAGAGGACGGCCGAAGATAAGGTTTATGGATGTGGTGAGAGGGGACATGCAGGTGGTTGGTGTGACAGAGCAAGATGCAGAGGACAGGAAGAAATGGAAACAGATGATCTGCCATGACGACCCCTAACGGGAACAGTCGAAAGAAGATGATGATGATTATCCAGATATGCCACTGAAGCAGTGTGAGTGTATGATTTACAAGCTGCTTTGATGTATTCTGCATATTCAGTTAGCTGTGTACCTTGCAAATTATGCTTCCTCATTTGCAAATGTACTTTTTATTCCACAGCATGCACACAGACGTGTGTTATTATTATTATTATTATTATTATTATTAGTGAGGCGGCCACCCTGGGAGGTACACAGATAGATTATCCACCGTGATTAGTTACATTTCATCATCACCATAATTAACTGCATGTGTGTAGAAGGTGCAACAGTTAGAAGTCTGATGTCTCCCATTGTCGACTGAATGTCGATATGCATCCATGGTATTTTATCTGAACACACCACTTGCCTTACTTGTCACTACATATGTTACTATGTTCTAGACCGTACATAATGATGTGCCCACACAATAAAGTCTAACCTCTAATAGCCACAATAAATATCTTGACCAGAGTATGTACCTGTAATGGCAGAGAGCCACCAATATCATGGCTTTGTGGAATCAGTTATGTGAGCTGATGTCAGACTGGGTGTGTAAGACTGTGTCAGACAATGTCATACTGAAGTGATATGATCTATACCCATAAAATGTTTACTTTGAGCCATGCAGGGTATTTCTGAGTATTAAACAATCATCATATTGTCAGGGAAGGCCCTTGTTTAGCGGTAGGGTACATTAAGTTGTGAAAATAAAATGATCACATGTATTATGGCCACATAATAGCATACATGCAACCTATCCATTATGTGAATTAAAACTCTACTCCTATTACAATGTGGATTAAAACTCTGCACCTATTACAACGTGGATTAAAACTCTGCCCCATCACAATGTGGATTAAAACTCTGCTCCTATTACAGTGTGGATTAAAACTCTGCCCCAATCACAATGTGGATTAAAACTCTGCCCCTATTACAATGTGGATTAAAACTCTGCACCTATTACAACGTGGATTAAAACTCTGCCCCGATCACAATGTGGATTAAAACTCTGCCCCTATTACAATGTGGATTAAAACTCTGCTCCTATTACAATGTGGATTAAAACTCTGCCCCATCACAATGTGGATTAAAACTCTGCCCTGATCACAATGTGGATTAAAACTCTGCCCTGATCACAATGTGGATTAAAACTCTGCCCCGATCACAATGTCATTTAATGCAGGCATCACTAACATCTTGAGCCATTAAGACAGTTACAGACAAAAGCACATTTCTGAAATCATTAATGTCTAATAACAATAGATTACAACCTTAGCTTTGATACTTATATAAACAGCACAATAAAAACAGTCAACAAGAAATTGGGGTCCCTTTATAGAATCAAACCCTTTCTTACACCAGCAGCCAGGACCACCATAGCCAGAACTCACTTAATCTCCACCCTACTCTATGCTTCACCTACATACACTAATCTTTCTAAAAGCAATCTCAACAAACTGGCAATCTCCTATAATAATATTGCTAGATTTGCCACTGGCTCTCCTTTTAGAACTCATCACTGTCTTAATCTTAAACAACTAGGATGGCTAGAGTTCCAAAACCAACTGCAATTTCACCAGTTTGTCATAGCCCATAGGACGCTGTATCAACCCACCAACACTCCAATACTCTGTTGCCTCATTACCCCATATAACAATCTTAAACATTTATGCTCCTCTAACAAACTCCTTATCAACACCAGCAGATCCAACAACTTAGCAGGAGACTCTCTGTTCTTTAATACTGTTGGTAAGCACTGGAATCTTCTTCCCACTGAACTCATATCTCTGTCTTCATTGATACTTTTTAAATAGAATCTAAGACTATTTCTCAGTACTCATTGGTTATGCAATTTAAAATATGTATATATGTATATAGTAACATCGCTTGCACATTACCTTGTACTGTTTTGTGTTATGCTCACTAGGAGTATTGTATTTTACTAACAACAGCTGTTATATACTTTGACTATTGTAACTTACTATGTTGTCTTTATGTATGTGTCGTGGAGCTTTTCTCCCCGGACCACTACTGAAAATGGACATGTATCCAGTTAGACTAGCCCGGTCAACAAATGTAAAATAAATAAATAAATAAAATAATATACTAAGTTGGATGTACTGACAGCAGTGCTGTTTGCATGAATGATAGCTAAGTTTCTGCGCATGAGCAATTATTTTTTACATAACATGTCACATGATGGGGACTGTTAGTCCCTAAAAGGACTTGATGACCTCCAGCAATGCTCAATGGCAAACTTTGGGCAAAGGAGAGGATAAAATCATACAGAGAAACTTCACTTTAGTGATTTGCTATGTTTGTGGGTTTCAACAATTAAAATCTGTACACAAATTATCACAATTTGACTTATAGAGAATATTCACAGAATTTGAACACTGCACATATGGCATTGCAGTGGAACATTGACGTCAGGAATATTTTGTGCCATGTGAACAATTAAACAGAAAGCAGAAAGTTATATACAAGTTCAACTCATACATCTGCAATAGGCAGTTAGGTCCCACTATACTTATGTTGACAGACTTTTGTTACTTTTAGTTACGCTGTATAATTGTGGTACTGAGAGTACAGGACACACTAGGTTAATAATGAAGGTAAGGGCACAAACACGTTTTGAGGGCAGACTTACTCCCAACATTGTTATGAACTGTCAATTAGATTACTTTAGTTCACGGGATGTCTTAAAGCCTGTCATATGTGTTTGTATCCTTTACATGTCAGCCATCTTCAAGTTGTGGGAAATATCATTCCCATTCTAGGGCATCTTCACCCCTTGTCTCAGATGTGTGTGCAGCCACCTTACATAAAGTTGAGACGATCTGCCCAATATGTGGATCAGGATTCAGACATATTTCACTGTGCTTATAAGTTAAATATATTTGTTAAATGTTACCTGTTTGGCACATCCTATCATGGGTCTGTATTACTTCACCAAAAATGTATTTCAGCCAACATCTAATCGTCGAACCCTATTCAGTGAAAATCACTTCCGTGAGTTGCTGAATTTACCAAGGACAATGAAATACTTTCCCTGCAGCAAAATGGACAAACATCTCACTGAATCAAACTCACCCAAGTGGGGGCTTCACCCCACACCCCCCAATGGGGGTACCCCCCTAACTATATATACCAACTCTGAGATCGCACTACAGTGGAGAAAATGGCAAAGTTGTGTAGATGGTCAAGTACTTCTTTGCCCTTGGTATATTCAGCGAATGACAGAAGCGATTTTTGCTGACTAGAGGTTGATGATTAGGTGTTCGTTGAAATACACTTTCAGCAACTAATATAGACCCCTTTCACAGTGTGAGTTTTGTTAACATGGACCTTCAACACATCATCAGCTGATTAGTACTGCTAATAAAGCGCACTCACAAGACATTAATTAGGCAAAAGTATCACTTACCATTCTTCTACTCCTCAGGTGTGTGCACATCATCATGTAGACAGGCGTGTGCACATCATCATGCAGACAGGCGTGTGCACATCATCATGTATATAGGCGTGTGCACATCATCATGTAAACAGGCGTGTGCACATCATCATGTAGACAGGCATGTGCACATCATCATGTAGACAGATGTGTGCACATCATCATGTAGACCGTCATGTGCACATCATCATGTAGACAGGCATGTCCACATCATCATATTGACAGGCGTGTGCACATCATCATGTAGACAGATGTGTGCACATCATCATATAGACAGGTGTGTGTACATCATCATGTAGACAGGCGTGTGCACATCATCATGTATACAGGCATGTGCACATCATGTAGGCAGGCGTGTGCACATCATCATGTAGACAGGCATGTGCACATCATCATATAGACAGGTGTGTATACATCATCATGTAGACAGGCATGTGCACATCATCATGTATATAGGCATGTGCACATCATGTAGGCAGGCGTGTGCACATCATCATGTAGACAGGCATGTGCACATCATCATGACGACACCAAAGTAATGTTATCTCCATTGCATGATTCAAAATGTGTAATGAGCTGTGAGCTAATTAATATACTCCATGTGCCCAAATGGATTTATCTACACCTTATAAGAGTGACGTGGGACATGGATCTTCATTTGTACTATGGAAGATCACATCCTTTTCTAATCCCAAGTGCTGCCGAACCTAGTAGTTCTCAACATTTTTGCTCTAGGACTAGGGAGGATAGTCTCAGAAAATATTGCAAAGTATGTATGGTTAATTCCAATGACCTGGACCATCTCCTTCTTACCCCCACTAGAGGTAACAACATCCTTTACCTGGTCATTATTAACATGGGTGACCATTACTCTACACCAATAGTCAACTCCTCCCTGGTTAGAACTGACCACAAACTAATCACCTTGGAAATCCACCCCCACCCCCCACAAAGGTAACCACCATGAAAAACTTCTCCATTATTAACTTTGGGCTAACTTCACGGCACCCATTCAAATGGAGAATAGTTGCATGACCACCAAATCATACACCAATGCACTGTACAAACACATACACAAATGCATGGATCTCGCCATACCCAATAGAACCAAGAAGCTTTCCTCCATAAAAAGGAAGCCAATCTGGTGGTCCTCTGCCATAAACGAACTCTACAACAGAAGGAGGAAACTGATGCGGAATAAGGTGAAGTCCCAAGACTGGAAAAACTCCCTTATCAGCCTCAACAAAAAGTTGAGATCCCTCATCAAATCCTCTAAAGTTAGCTATGAAAACAGAATTGCAGCTGATAGGAAAGACAACTACAAGGCTTTCTATAGTTATGTAAAGAATCTCCACGGCAATATCCAGATTTGCTTTGAGCTACAGCACAATGGTACCTCCTATACTGAGCCAACAGATATTGCCAATATACTGGCCGACAGATTCAGTGCCAACTCTACCCCTCCCCCCACAACGAACCAGTCACAATACCAGTAGATTGCAGGCACCCAGTATTACTGCTGCACAGGTTAAAACAGCACTGTCCAAGGCCAAGAATACAGCATCTATGGGACCTGACTATCCCTGGCTGTGTTCTACATGAACTACAGAGTGAGCTGGCACTTCACCTGTGTGCCCTGTTCAATCACAGCCTCACATCAGGCTTTGTCCCTACAGAATGGCGCACTGCTACAGTCATCCCTCTCCACAAAGGAGGAGTGACTACAGACCCTGGGAACTATC
>NC_056747.1:1291457669-1291465169 GCF_019279795.1 Protopterus annectens
AATGTGACTGTATGATTTGTATGAATTGTTGTTTAATGCACTATCACTTTTTGCTGCTTGCAAGGGAGTTTTTAGAGGTATGATGATCAACTGCATGAAGAGGAGGCAAGTAGGAGTATCAGCTCAAAAGATACGAAAAGATAAATTATCTAAATGTCGTTTTCTGTGATGTGCAAACTCCCTATATCCCTACTCACGGGCTGTGCCCCAGGACTGCCCATATCCCTGTGCAGGGGCTGTGACTCAGGATTCCCCATATCCCTACACAAGGACTGTGTCCCAGGACTGCCCATATCCCTACGCAGGGGCTGTGCCCCAGGATTCCCCATATCCCTACATAAGGACTGTGCCCCAGGACTCCACATATCTCTAAGCAGCGGCTGTGCCCCAGGACTCCCCATATCCCTACACAAGGACTGTGTCCCAGGACTGCCCATATCCCTACGCAGGGGCTGTGTCCCAGGACTGCCCATATCCCTACGCAGGGGCTGTGCCCCAGGATTCCCCATATCCCTACACAAGGACTGTGCCCCAGGACTCCACATATCCCTAAGCAGGGGCTGTGCCCCAGGACTCCCCATATCCGTATGCAGGGGTTGTGCCCCAGGTACCTCACTATTTAAAATAATCATCTCCAAGTTCGCTCCACCTCAGAGATAAGTGAAACATGTATTTATTTATTTTTTTATTTAACATTTGTTTACTTATGGCTCTATATGTGTAATGTATGAATGTTACATCCTGTGTCTCTGTATGTGTAATGCAGGAGTGTTACACACTATGACTTTGTATGTGTAATGCATGAGTATTATACCCTGTGGATTTGTATGTATAATGTGTTAGTGTTACACCCTGTGGCTCTGTATGTGTAATGTATGAATGGTATACCCTGTGTCTCTGTATGTTTAATGCAGGAGTGTTACACACTGTGCCTTTCTATGTGTAATGCATGACTATTACACCCTGTGGATTTGTATATATAATGTATTAGTTTTACATCCTGTGGCTCTGTATGTGTAATGTAGGAATGGTACACTCTGTGACTTTGTATGTGTAATGCATGAGTATTACACCCTGTGGATTTGTATGTATAATGTATTAGTGTTACACCCTGTGGCTTTGTATGTGTAATGTAGGAATTCTACAGTCCATGGTTCTGCATGTGCAGTGCTACAGTATTGTAACCTGTGGCTCTGTATATGCAATGTATGAGTGTTACTCTTTGTGACTCCATATGTGTAATGCATAGGTATTATACTCTGTGGCTCTGTATATATAATATAGGAGTGTTACATCCTGTGGCTCTGTATGTGTAATGCAGGAGTATTAGACCATGTGTATGTGTGATATTGGAGTGTTACACTCTGTACCTCTGTAGGTGTAATGAAGTAGTGCTACACATTATGGCCCTATATGCCTAATGCAGAGGTGTTATACCTTGTAGCCTTGTATGTGTAAGGTAACAGTGTTACTTCCTGTGACTCTAAATGTATAATATAGAAGTATTACACTCTGTGGCTGGGTACGTGAATGTAGAAATGCTACACTCTGTGGTTTTGTATGTGCAATGTAGGAATATTACACCCTGTGGCTCTGTGTGTGTAATGAATGAATGTTACACCAGGGTCTCTGTATGTGTAATGTAAGAATGCTACACTCTGTAGCTGTGTATGTGTAATGTTGGAATATTACACCCTCTGGCTCTGTATGTGTTATAACTGAATGTTACACTGTGTGGATCTCTATGTATATTGTAGCACTATTACACCCTGTGGCTCTGTATGTGTAATGTATGAGTGTTACACCCTGTGGCTCTGTATGTGTAATGTAGGAATGTTGCAGTCCACGGTTCTGCATGTGTAGTGCTACAGTATTGTACCCTGTGGCTCTGTATATGCAATGTATGAGTGTTACCCCTTGTGACTCCGTATGTGTAATGCAGGGGTATTATACTCTCTGGCTCTGTATATATAATGTAGGAGTGTTACACCCTGTGGCTCTGTATGTGTAATGTAGGAATGTTACACTCCGTGGCTCTGTATGTGTAGTGCTACAGTATTATGCCCTGTGGCTCTGTATGTGTGATGTTGTTGTATTACACCCTGCAGTTCTCTATGTGTAATGTATGAGTGTTACATCCTGTGGCTCTGTATGTGTAATGTAGGAATGTTATACTCTGTGGCTTTGTATGTGTAGTGCTACAGTATTATGTCCTGTGGCTCTGTATGTGTGATGTTGTTGTTTTACACCCTGTGGCTCCGTATGTGTAATGAATGAGTGTTACACCCTGTGGCTCTGTATGTGTAATGTAGGAATGGTATACTCTGTGGCTCTGTATGTGTAATGTTGGAATATTATACTCTGTGACTTTGTATGTGTAATAAGTGAATGTTACACCGTGTGGCTCTGTATGAATATTGTACCAATATTACACCCTGTGGCTCTGTATGTGTAATCTATGAGTGTTACACCCTGTGGCTCTGTATGTGTAATGTAGGAATGTTGCAGTCCACGGCTCTGCATGTGTAGTGCTACAGTATTGTACCCTGTGGCTCTGTATATGCAATGTATGAGTGTTACCCCTTGTGACTCTGTATGTGTAATGCAGAGGTATTATACTCTCTGGGTCTGTATATATAATGTAGGAGTGTTACACCTTGTGGCTATGTATGTGTAATGTATGAGTGTTACTCCTTATGACTCCATATGTGTAATGGAGAGGCATTATACTCTGTGGCGCTGTATATATAATGTAGGAGTGTTACACCCTGTGGCTCTGTATGTGTAATGTAGGAATGTTACACTCTGTGGCTTTGTATGTGTAGTGCTACAGTATTATGTCCTGTGGCTCTGTATGTGTGATGTTGTTGTTTTACATCCTGTGGCTCCGTATGTGTAATGAATGAGTGTTACACCCTGTGGCTCTGTATGTGTAATGTAGGAATGGTATACTCTGTGGCTCTGTATGTGTAATGCTGGAATATTATACTCTGTGACTTTGTATGTGTAATAAGTGAATGTTACACCATGTGGCTCTGTATGAATATTGTACCAATATTACACCCTGTGGCTCTGTATGTGTAATCTATGAGTGTTACACCCTGTGGCTCTGTATGTGTAATCTATGACTATTACACCCTGTGGCTCTGTATGTGAAATGTAGGAATGTTACCATGGCTCTGCATATGTAGTGCTACAGTATTGAACCCTGTGGTCCTGTATGTCCGATGTATGAGTGCTACTCCTTGTGACTCTGTATGTGTAATGGATTGTTTTTAGGAGGGTTTGTCTGCCCTAGTTGGGTTGAGAATTAATTGGGAAAAGTTGAAGAGGTGAATGATTTGAGGGGGTTGTTAGAAAAGATTGTACCCAGTCTAGGTTAAAATCATTCATTATAATAGTTTCTTGTCTCAGAGTAGAAGAACACCAGCTTAGTAAATCTTCGATGGTAGATGGTTGTTACCTGAGGGAAGGTAGATAGCTATAATGTTAATATACTTGTGAGGGTTTATTTGTAGGCAAGTGATTAGTATTTCCATATATGAAGTAATTGGGGGTGAAAGTTGAAACATTCAAGTTTTCGATTATCTTTGTATAGTATTGCAACACTGCCGCTGAGTTTAATGGTTCTATCATGTCTTATTATATTGAAGCCTGGTGGTAGGGTTTCTTGATCTTGATTGTGTGACTTGAGTCAGGTTTCAGTTAAGATGGATACTTGTGTGTATAGTGGGCAATAGTAGCATGGAACTCACTAGTTTTACTTAGGAGGCTTCTAAGGTTAAAATTTAATATTAACAGATCAGAGGTTTTGTGGTGGGTGTAGTTTGAAAGACGACAGACAGATGTTAATAATAGGGAGCCAGATGGGGCGTAGGGTGGAGGGCATGGATTGAGGTGAATGTCTCTACCTAGGAGTATGTATTCATATAAGGGAGGGTGTAGGTACCTAAGTTTGATCAGAAGTCTCAGAAATTTGTAGGTGTTATTAGTCAAGGATTTAGTGTGAAGGAGTTTGAAAGAGATAAGTTGTGGAGTGGTGTTATGAAGTAGTTGAGGTGGTGTAATTATGTACTGTGGATAGTTAGAGGGGTAAATACTATCTGGATTAGTTGGAGAGTGATTAACTGTGATGTGTAGTTTGTGATAGTGTGTGGAAATATAGATGGATGCTAGGAAGGCTGTTAGTGTGAGGAATAAAAGTAGTGTTTTGGCTGGGTGAGTTAACAACATTTTTGTGGAAGATTAGTGTAGTTGGAAGTATCTAGGGGTAAGGTAAAAAGAGAGTGTGAGAAAAAGGATAGCTTGATTGAAGGAGTTATATGATAGGTGGGATCCTAATTGTCTGGAAATGATTGGCTAGGGTGTGACAGGGGTAGTGAATTAATCTAAGGGAAGTGAGGTGGGTGGAAATGGAGGTAGATAGGGGAGCAGAGTGAACCCAAGTGGAGTGAGGGTGAATGGAGTGGGTTGAGCCTGGATTCTGTTTGCAGTTAGAGTGAAAAAAACCCAATCAGTTTCACAAGCTGTCACGTAACACCTCGATAGAGTAATGGAAGGTAAAAGGTAATTTGGCAGCCACTTACATTTAAAAATTATGCATCCTGAGTAACACGCTATTCAGTAATGCTAGGGCAATTGGAATGTAATGCCAATGTTAGACAGTTGTACTTTATATTATACTTGGGAGAAATATAGATAGAGGGATGACAGTTGCCATTCTCTATCCATGTGGTGCAAAGCCTTTCTGGAGGCCTGTCTGGTTAAACAGTAACTCCCGTGTTCCCAATAGGTAATGTTTCTGGCTATTTAAGAGGCATCCTGTTATATTACTGGGGCCCATTAAGGTACTGTTTTTGACAAGACTTGTAGACAGACAACTAGATAGAAACATGTTGGCTCACTGAACTTCATATTTCCAATGATAAATTTCTGCCATAGGACAGTGCATATTGTGTAGACACCACTGCAAACTGTAGAACATCCATAATGGATAAAAACATAAAATGCTGACCAGAATGTACATGCTAACCATATTAGTCACTTCACAAAGTTACTTATTTTATTAATTATAAAAAAATAAGAGCCAAATAATTCTAAATCCATTTGGATAATTGCCTATAAATACAGCTCCAAAGATGAGTCTACAATTATTACATAAAACAGTGAACTCCTGTTGCTTCCATGTAATGCTGCATTAACAGTTATCAAAATTCACAAACTTTACAGATCATTAGCTTTAAAAAGGTTAATCACAAATATGCTCATAGGTTCATACATTATTAATAGGCATTTGATTAAGTAGAGGTCTAGCCACAGCAAAAGCTGTTACATGCTATTTCTTTCCATAAGGGATTATAGGGCCAGACCTGGGGTCTATATGCAGTTACCAAACAAAACCAAGAACCAAATAACAATGGACTTCTAAAAACCAAGAAAGGAACTTTCCAAGCACTTTGAAAACAGTTTATTTAGCGATTTCATCAGCATCAATCAGCTGACTTCATCAGAATAACAATACATTTATTTGAAGCCATTTTATATAAAAATTCATGTCACATGACGATCCAATTAAACAATAAACAAATCTTAAAATTGCATCTAAAACAGTGCACCGCCAGTTGTGTACGTTGTTTTGTAAAACCATAACAATACATAACAAAAAAAAAAAAAAAAAAAAAAATATATATATATATATATAACTATAGCAGCAAACCTCCTAAAAGCCTAATTTAACCACCAGAAATGACAGCAGAACTGACAATATTAGTAAAACTAACTGTTAATAGTAAAAAACACCCTCGATTTTATTCTCTCTCCTTGGTCCATGTCTAATTCCAATAAGCTTTTAATTTCAGAAAACTACTAAGGCTCAATGCATCATTTAGTCCAGGAAACTTGTTTGCATTTAGCCTAATTTGCCAAACCAGTTCCCTGAACTCTAAGTAGTCTTCCCAGGGACCCCCACGTATTTCTTGTGTAACTTTTTCAAGGACCAAAAACCTAAAAACATGTCCAGGAAACTGTTGAACATGTTTGAACAAGGCGTTGTTGTTATTATTTCTAATGTCTCTAACATGCTTGTAAATCCTATCTTTAAAACATCTTTCAGTTTTTCCAACATAGAATCCTTGACAGTTACTACACAGGGCTGCATAAACTACCCCCCTACTGGTACAGCTGTGCTTACCTAAAGGTTTAACATAAATGTTGTTGATTTTAATGTTAATATCAGTACAAATCATACAACATTATGCACAAATACCACCGTGCTCCATGGATTTCACCAAATTGCCCTGTTCCAGTAAATTCTTAGTGGTAACACCTCTCCTAAAAATAATACGAGGTGTGGACCCTACCTTATCTAACACATCCATCTGGGAAAAAATATACCAGTTTTTTCTTAAGAATATCATATATTTGTTTGTGATCTTGTGAAAACCTAGTTACAAAGGAAAGATGGAAGGCATTGAATAAGCCACCCTCTCTCTTACCTTGCTCATCCCTCTTTAGTGTAGTTTATGCAGGTGAAATATTCAAGCCCCTTTATAATTCAGGTAGGGAATTTGGGGATGTTCCCTTAAACACTAACTATCTTCTCAGTAAGGAAACTGTGTATTTTGAGCTAAATCAAGTGTTCGGACAGGTACAAATTTCACATACCCTATGATACAGAGAAATGCTCACAACTCGAAATTGTCCAATATGCGTTGGTCAAATAGCAGCAAAAAATGTAATTCACAGACGGGCATGGCCACAGTGAGAAAAGCCTTATTACTGGCTCATTGCCCTGTTGCTGAATTTAAAGACCAGTGCTATCACACCTGACTGTGCTAGTGTTCTCTCTAGTGTACATGCATTGCTTTAGGAAAGGCACCACCTACAACTTACACACCCATGCATTCAGATATCAATAACTCCCCTCCATACACATACACTCATTCATGCACACAAAGCCACAACTACATCCACTCATTCACAAACAAGCTCCCCATATTTACTCACACTCAAAGAAACACTCACTCATTCACTCACATGCACTCTCCAAAATGTGCACAGACACACACATATACACACACAAACATGCACACATATATACACATACAAAGAAATGTGCAGTCCACAGACATACACACAGAAATACCCACCACCCCTCTGTCTTTGCTAAACTTACCTGCATTACAAGTACCCCAAAAGAACAACTGGGTCACCATCATGTTTTTATGGAGGTGACTTTATAGGTTCATAGGTTGGTACTAGGCTATCGGCCCTAGGACTTATACAAGCCTAAGCATAAAAATTCCCTGGCTATTTCTTCCCACAGTATTTACTTCCCTGGACCCCTGTCTAGCAGGGCGACTGACGTGATCCCCGGGGTGAATTTCCTATCTCCCATCCAATCATCAAGGTTCCTTTTGAAGAGGGCCAAAGAGGTGCTCTGCTTGACATGTATGGGCAGTCTATTCCAGAGTCTGGGGAGTCTCTGGGTCAGGAACCTAT